>NC_058021.1:41244913-41276583 GCF_019176455.1 Solea senegalensis | reverse complement strand
AAGCAAGAAAGAAAAACTGCACTCACCATTTGAAATTTTACCTCAACTAAAACGCAATCTAATTAAGATGGACATGCAGTGATGTCGTTGCTCCTCTTGACTGATGCTAAAAAAAAAGTACAGGTTAGTTCACTTACTGTGCATGGACGCGGAAGGCACCCATGTAAAATGTCTATACGCGCAAGGCCAGACGTACAATGACACAAGTAGGTCACAAAGGCGCGGGCACAGTTAGCGATCATGGCCTACTTGCATTAAGGGACGTATGGCAACACAAAGGCAATGGCAAGGCTGCCATCCAAAGCCAGGTACTATGTTTTTAGATCACCAGGATCTATTTTAACGTTCTAGGGCTTACGGTAGATTAATGGCCACGATGGAAAAGAGAGAGAGAAAAAAAAAAAGGCACAGCGGCCAAGAAGTCTAAGCCTTGTGACAGAGTGTACAAGGCACAACATTAATTTTATTCCTACCATCTAGCTTTAACTGTACACCAACATCCATTTAAACCTCATTTAAGATCTGGTCCTCCAACATCACTATATTTAAGTGCTAAAGAAAACAGTTCAAGTTGTTTTTCCTTTTAGAAGTGAGGAAAGGCACGAGGAGGGCCAGGACAGATTGACACGGCGGCCGGAAGAGCGATGGCCCGCGGCCTGCGTGTGACTTACCGTCTTTAGAAACAGTTAGAAAGAAAAAGTGTTTAAGCGCACAGTGGCAAGGCAAGAAAACGCCTCCATAGAGAGGCGTGTTCTTACCTTTGCATGTAAATTGTCAGTGTGACTCGGTAGTTAGCTGTGGGCAGCTTGACTAGCAAGTCAGTTGCCAACACCTAAGTACATTCACTTTCAAAAAAACCCAACACACAAGTTTTCTTTTGTTTATTCCCCTACTCTGCAAACCCTACCACACATGGAGGCCAAGAACGTAGCCCCCAGAGAAGAAATAAACAAATATGGACTCACCCTTTGTAGACGGACCTAAAAAGGAAACGTTAGTGCATTATAACTTATCAAGCATCTAAGCCCTTCAAGACACCAGATCTACTTTAATGTGAACTGCTGAACATAATCATATTCTCAGACCATCTTAACTATTCAATCCAGGCATCTCAGTCACACACAACCTATTCATTCAGAGAGAGAATTTCAAACACTCCATGAGTCACCTCGTTCTTTCAAATCACTCGCTCAGCAGTTCCACAAAAATATAACCAAGGACCAGATTTACATCTTACAAATTCAGACCACCCAATAAGTGGACAGGAACATAAAAACCAACCTGTGGCAAATGCTCCATGTACAACCCTCAGCTATCTGACAGATGGAAAGCAGGAGAATGAAAAGAACGTGGCCATGTTGGACAATGCAGAGAGATGTAGGCACAGCGGCCAAGAAAGAGTGGGGACACAGCGGCCACCCAGGATTAAATCATCACACCTACTATTTGACAGTCTTCATGAAGATCAATCTGGGGGGAAACAAACAAACAAACAAAAAAATTTTCAGTCTCCAGCCTTGAAAATGTTCAAGTTCATACTGTTACAGGTGTAAAATAACTAGGTAACGTGTTCTAGAATGTGTTTGTATGAGGTACAGACATGGTTCACCCAGCCTGAGATATAAACACTCACTTTCAGTGAGATTACATTAGACATTAGAGCTGAAACAATTAATCGATTATTAATCAAATACTAAATTAATCGACAACTATTTTGATAATCGATTCGAAGCTTTAGGATTAAAACAAGATTTCTGACCTTTTAAGCTTCTTAAATGTGAATTTCTTAATTTCTTTGCTCTGGATAACAAAGTCAAAGTCATTAAAAGTTAATGATTTTGGTTTGTGGACAAAACAAGACACTTGAGAACATCATCATTTCCAGGTTTGATGAACACAATCTACATTTTTTAAGATTTTCTGACATTTTATGGACCAAACGATTAATCAAGAAAATAATCAACAGATCGTTAGTTGCTGCCAATGTAACAGAGTTCAGAAGTCGTGTGATTGCACTTGCCATAAAAAGAGAAAACTCTTCTCACAACACGGACACTTGTTTGTCCTATGGTAATTAAATGCAGCACCCCTGTGGATTAGGGTCGTGCACGCCGGGGGGTAACAGCAGTCGGACCTCGCTGTGGTAGGTGCATGAACTATGAGCGCCACCATTGTTTCATATTAATTACGTTCATTTTAATACTAAGGGGTGGTTTAAGTTGTAAGGTCTACTTCGTCTGTTAAACTACACAACGGTAGAGTACAACGCCGCTACACCAGCATAAATTCTATTCTAACAGTGAAACAAAGAAATAAACATAATCACAAATGATGTAGAATAAAGTTGATTAAGATTTAAGGAATGCCTTTTAAGTTCATGTATAGAAATGTCAGTACCTCATACAGCCACACTCTTTAAAAACACAAAAAACTTATTATATATGTGTGATTAAATTAATATGATATATTGCCATCAGTTAAATACATTATGTAAATTAGCCATAACATTTTCAATTATGTAAAATATCTTATATATATATAAGGTGTCACTCACCTTTTTTTGACAACCTCAGGCTTTTGTATATGGCGGGTCCGACCAGGTCTCTGTGAGCAGGAAGCAGGTTGTTCCTTTAAAAGAAAAAATAATTATTATTATAAAATATAGAATTATAAAAGACATGTATAACCCTGAATCTGTTTTTAAACATTTAACATAAAAAACAATAGCATTAACAATAGTAATGACAATGAGTGGAACAGCGAGTTAAAATAGCACAGCAGCCATTTTCACTTGTTTTTAGTCTTGTTTTGTCTATTTTGATAATGGATTGGTTTAAGTGTTTGAATTTCAGATTCTTTTTATTTTGTTAAATGTGAATATTTCCTCATTTATTTGCTCTATTTAAGCGATCATTGAAAGCAAATCATTTAAGAATATAACTGAATTTAGAAACAGTGAACATTATTTAACATTTTATGGACCAAACATGAAAATAAATCACAGGTTAATGAAAATAGAAATTAGTTGAAGCCCCATTTAAACCAATGATTTAACTGCTGTAACCAGACAAAACAGCTGCCAATTCAGATAACTGGCTGACAATGTGTCACAGCTTGAATATTGCGGTAAGGCTAATTTTGAGCAAATAATCAAGCTAAGATTAAGCCAAAATTGAGTTATATAATTATCATTATTATATTATATAAATTAAGCTTAAAATGAAGCACAGCTCAAGCAAAAGCTGAAATTGAGCAAATGAACTAAGGCAGAATTAAAAATGAAGACAGTAGTGACACTGCTCACTTGCTCGCTGCTTACAGTGTCAGCTATTGATAGGTTATTGATGGGTTACTCGTTATTTTTGTGATAGAACATCTGATGGTGTAAGAATTTAAGATGAGTTTTAGTAATAACTTGTTATTTTTGTGAAAAAACACCTGATGGTGTAAGAATTTAAGATGAGTTTTAGTAATAACTCGTTCTTTTTGAGAGAAAACATCTGATGGTATCAGAATTGAAGCTGAATTTTAGAAATAACTTGTTATTTTTGTGATAGAACATCTGATGGCGTAAGAATATAGGGTGAAATTTCTCTTTTTTTCTCCTTTTCTTTTTCCCTTTTCCCCCCCTTTTCTAGCAGTCCCTTTTGCCCCATCCTTAGCCGCAGTAGTGCCACATGAGACTGCAACAGCATCTACCAGCGCCAGTGGCAGTGAAGACAACTACAATTTGTGGGCTTTGCTGGACAACTATGTTGAGAGCAAAATCTGGCAAGAGCGGAGGATCCCCTGAAGTACTGGGTGGCACGTATCACGTCATACCCTACGCTGCAGAAACCTGTATGCAAGTATCTGTGTATCCCAGCATCATCCGTGGGGAGCCAGAAGAGGAGCAGACTGAAGCCTGCCACAGTGGAAAAACTACTATTTCTAAATAAAAACCTATGAAGACAAATAACCCGTCTTCTTCTGTGAATAAACATTCCTCCTCAACCATACAAGTCCGCCAATGACAAACTATTATTGGACACTGGAGTAAAACACTTAACACAAACATTGTCTTTCTGAGTTCAAATACCATGAACATTTGCAAAGTAGGAAGGATCTCTTACCCTGTTATGGACATTTAGTTAAGTTTCTAAATAAAGCTTAATGATTGAATTAAACCCTTAACCAACATTTAACCCTCCATATTATTTAGATTTATTATTATTGTCATAATTTAATTTAAACTCTGCAAAGTGAGGGGTCTGGAACACAGAATCCACACAAGGCATTGATTCTCTCTTCAAAAATCAAAAACAAAAAGTATGTGTTGATCATTTAGATTTATTCTAAATGATATGATAATCTGGGATGTTTTACAGTATGGGCAAGTATGAATGAGTACGCAGTCTTTTCTAAACTGTTATTGCTGACATGGGACTGAAACAGTGTCAGTGCTTCAGTCGTGCTCTTGGGAGGTTGTTATGGCGTCAGTTGTCCACCAGATGTCACCGTCACTGAAGCGTTGAAGCTTTTTCGACACAATAGTTAGGAAAGCCTCAGTGCTTCATAAGTTATCATAACTTAAATCTTCACTTGACAAAAGTTACTCACCATTCTGGACGGGCCACCAATCTGGACCAGGTCGAACACGCCATCCTGGAATCCTGGAGCGTCTTGCTGCGTTTTTATACTGGAGCTGATGCACGCGATTTTCGGCGTCTGACGTCACGCCGCGGTAGTTTTCTTTTTTTTTCTCTTCTATTTTTAAAGTTCCCTCGTTGTCTTTTAAAGTTTAATGGCGGTTGTTGGTGCATTACCGCCACGTGTTCCCTCCTCCCGGAACAGTTTCACTAGTTAAGCAGCGACACTTTTTTCGCGTCTTTTTTTTTTTTTCGTTCCACGGCTCGTGCGGCTTCTCTTCAAAGTGACATCACGGAACTGTTGATTGGAGTAAGATTAAATAAGAAGAGGAAGAGGAAGCAATCAGCGGTCAGCGGCTGATTGGAAAACACCTGCGTGAAGACGAGCAGGTGTGTGGTGTCACCGATCAATCAGATCCAATCAATCAGTCTCCTTTATATGCGTCTTCTTCTTCTTTTCTGGGGTTCTATGGCGGTTGGCAAACAACGGTTTGGTGCATTACCGCCACCAGCTGGTATGGAGTGTGGATGTCGAAATGTTGATCTAACTGAACTATTACATATACACTATATATAAAATAAATAATAATTATATCTGTATATACGGTGTTGGCATGGCAACGGTGCAAAGTCAGATTTCTGCACAAAAAAACAAACTGTCACAACGTTGCGAATCTGAACCAAAATGAAAATATTCAATTTTGAAAACATTATTTGTTTTGGAAGTAATGAAAAAGTACTTGAATAAAAGACGTATAACTCTATGACATTGTAGTGAATTAAAGTAAATATGTGTAGGATTTAAAATTGTAAAAGGTGAAATGTACAAGACTAAAACAGCATAAAATCATGATAAAATAAAAAGATCACGCCCTTGTACTAACTGCACACACATACATCCAGATTGGATGTACATCTTCATATTTTAGACTGTAATATGATGTTTTATTCCCATTCTTGTTATGGCTTTGGAGTGTATTTTTAAATGTGTGTATGTAAAATCTTATTTTATATTTTATATTCTATCTATCTGTCTGTCTGTCTGTCTTTCTAGTTAGTTAGTTAGTTAGTGATAAACTAAGTTGGATTCCGCGCCAGCAGAGGGCGTCATTTCTACTGATCACATCAGTGCTTCGCCGGGCGGGATTTCCGCAATAATACCAAGTATGGCGAAGACGTACGATTATTTGTTTAAATTACTGTTAATCGGTGATTCTGGTGTCGGGAAAACCTGTGTCCTGTTCAGGTTTTCGGAAGACGCCTTCAATTCCACGTTTATCTCAACTATCGGTGAGTTTCTGCTCAATTTAAACTGTGTCTCTGTGTCTGTTTACACTCGTCTCCCTCAAAGGCTCCGTCTACTTGCTGGAATGAAAGTAGTTTCTCTTTGTCATTAGGTTCTCAAAGAAAGCGTTATCTTCTTAACATGCTGTGTTATAAATGTAACAGTCCGGTTAACACGGAGGGCACATTAGTAAACACTGGTACCTGTGTGTTTTTATTGGGTTAACGTCTGCTGAGCTTAGATATTTGTGTTCATGCCGGTTGGCTCTCAGCAAGCTAGCACTAGCTCTGACGTCAACTACTAGGCCCCGTTTACATCCTGGCGCACACCGGAAAGGCTGCTATATCTCGCGACATATCTGGTTTTTAAAGCTTTATAAAACAGTTATTGTATTTCTATGTACAGATTATTACAACGGCAAGAAGCCGAGTATCTGGTTCAGCTTATTCATGTTACTTATGTGTTATTATTGCGTCAACTAGCGTTGACATACGCTAATGAGCCAGCGTTATGTATGACTTGCACGATTCTCCTTCTTCCCTGCAGGCATCGATTTCAAGATTCGGACAATAGAGCTTGACGGCAAGAAGATCAAGTTGCAGATATGGTGAGTTTAAATGCTTATGTAAGTGTTACTGTAGACATTGAATCCACCCAAGGCTCATTTCCTGAGGCTGTCTTTAGTTTATTTTGCTTGAAAGTCATAATTTACGGTTGTAAATTCTACCTGGTGTAGTATCACACGTATATGGCTCAAACTAGTTCAACATTTCATGTGTCAATAGTTAATGATATTGTTGCAGAGGACTTGTACTAGTTGTTTTGTCATATGTGTCCAGAGATCCCCCGCCAGTATGTGTCCAGATATTGACCTTTAAGCTATTCTTTGTTGCTGACATCCGTTATTTTGGTTTTCCAGGGATACAGCTGGACAGGAGCGTTTCCGAACAATTACAACAGCTTACTACAGAGGAGCAATGGTAGGTGTCTTCATGGACTGATATCCCACTGGTCAAAAAACCTGTATTAACTTGGGGTTTAACGTGTCTTTGACCGGGACAAAAGTTTTTAAAGTCACCATAAAGGAATACAATTATCTCTTCTTTTGTCGTTACCCCACAGGAAAATGTGTTGCTAACCACCTTGACAAATTTGAATGATTAAAAAAAGTTTTTAAGGTTTCAGATCATGGAATATTCTGCATTCTCTGCCCTCAAAAGCTGGGGGCAAACATAAACTCACACAGATAAAGACGCTGTTTCTCAGTGTTTGTACAGAATATTAACATAAATGCAGTGTTATCAAACTTACTGTTCAACAAATGTGTAGTGAAGTGCATTAACATCTGAACCTGAAATATGCTGAATTTAAATTGTGATCATTATTCTTACTTACTTTTGCCCAGTGCTACATGACATGAATTCACTTTCCACAGGAAGCCATGGTTGTTAAGCTTTATCAATCTCAATGACTTTTCATGTACTCTTTTTAACAGGGCATAATGCTTGTCTATGACATCACCAATGAGAAGTCATTTGATAATATCAAGAACTGGATAAGAAACATCGAGGAGGTAATTAACAAATATAATGTCATCGATGTACTTGGTACATTTATCATATTAGCTCCATGTAGTTTGGTGTTTGGTAATTATTATTTGTTTTATTTTATCAAGCATGCCTCATCTGACGTTGAGAAGATGGTCCTTGGCAACAAGTGTGACATCAACGACAAGCGGCAGGTTTCCAAAGACAGAGGGGAGAAGGTGAGTTTGTTGAAGCTAAGAAGGATGTTTTCTGAGGGTAATATTGAGTCATTGAAAAAAAAATACAATAAAATCAGTTTTGTAAGTCCCATTTTCTTTCAGCTTGCCTTAGAGTATGGAATCAAGTTCATGGAGACGAGCGCAAAGGCCAACATCAATGTTGAAAATGTAAGTAATGATTCTGCACTCATTTCTAATGCTGTGTTTCCATCATGGCACAGTTGAGTTTGGTACGGTACAGTATAATTTGGAATGGTAAAGCCCTGGGTCAGACTTGCATTTCCATTTCCAGACGAGTTCCTTTACTTAATAGGCAGGACAACGGATGACGACACTGAACACAACAAACAACAGTGGAGGACATTCAGCAGCCGGTTTAGCTCTACCATCACTGTGCCATACCATTTTACTTTGGTGCCCCAAGGGAAGGGTGCAAAAGAATATTATTTCGGCACTATTCCGAATGGAAATGCAAAAACACAAACCAAACTGTTCTACTCGGTGGAAACACAGCTTAAGATGCTATATAGATGCATCACAAATGCGACTCTTCTTTTTCACAGGCATTTTTGACCCTCGCCAGAGACATCAAATCAAAAATGGACACAAAATTGGTAAGAAGTTTGACAATGTGGGAAAAAAAACATGTTTCTTGAATTCCAAAACATTGGGCAACAGCCACTGAATGACTGTTGTACAAGACAAAGCAGTGAAATGTCTGTTTGTTGTTTTTCTGCAGGAGGGAAATGCGCCACAGGGGAGCAGTCATGGAGTCAAGATCTCTGAGCCTCAGAAAAAAACCAGCTTCTTTCGCTGCAGCGTACTCTGAGCACCAAGGCCTTCCACACTGGCTGCCAGCTGGCTGGACATAAATGGACTGTGCTTGCTTTCAGCACTTCCTCCCCCTTCCCAAACCTTTCTACCCAGACCATGGCCTGTCCTACCAGTCAGTCCAGACAAACCATTCTACTCCCAGTGAGTGAAGGACTTCCTCTCTTCCTCTTCTGAAAGCTTCCTCTGGTGCATCTCTTCCATTTTGTTCTCTTCATGAGTTGGGCCATTTGAATGGTGGGCGACTTGACCTCGGAGCATTGTCCAGATGTTCCATATCACACAGAGACACATTCTTACTTTTCATGTTAGTCTCTTTCATACAACCCGTAGCACAACCAAGATTGAAAAATCATATAATTTTTGCCATGTTTAGGGATTATAAGTACAAATGTAATATTAATATCTATTTTTATTAGTGGCTTTTCCCCCTTTTGTGTGACAAATCTCCTTCAGAGACTGATTGGTTTGAAACAAAGCTGCACAATATTTCTTAGAATTTCGTCACAAAGAACCACTTGAAGCATAATGCAGTCATCACTGAGGAAAGCGTTTATGTGATGGGCTTTCTGTTTAACATCTAATCTTTTTTTTAATTGCCTGCACTCGTTTTTGGTCAGTTGATGCCACCAAAAAAGGAAAAGCCTCTCTGCAGAAGCTGTAAAAAAACAGCACAGACACACTCGCGTGTTAATTTCCATCTTCTTCTCCTTCAGGGAGTGAACTTCGTATCTGGTCGTAACTTCCTGAAGTTTACTCCTTAAGTAGTGACATTTTATATCGAATAGCATCACATCTCTCAATATTAAGGGTTACAGCTGAAGTTTGATAATCAGTCAATACCATAAAAGCTCAATACCCAGTTCAAAGTTTGGCCAGTACCACAAAAGTATTGAAGTTCAATACCCAAACCTGTTGACTGTGTAGATTAAACTGCATGCACTTTTTTGAGAACATGCATCTAGGAAAAAAGGTTTGCTGTATAATTTGTCTAATCTGTCACCGTTAAGCACAAGTCCCACTTAAGTGATTAGGGTTGAAACAATACCTGGATTTACACATTACTTTACTGTTGCAGAAGGCAAAGAAAAGCAGTGCATTATTGTTACATTTGAGAAAGTGGAGCGTAAGAATGGGGGGAAAAAAAGACTCTGATCAAATATCAGATTTCTTTTTCCGCTGTTGACAGTTTGCCTTATATTATTTGATTTGCATCAAGGTTGTGTTGCAGCTCTGTTGGCCTCAAGCTTAATGACGTCTCTGGTTATTTGATCAGCGATTATAATCAGCCCTTCCCTTTTGCTTTCTTAGCAGCTCTCCTTGCACTTTAACAGGTAATTTGTGTTTTGTGTGTAGTCTGTGGCGAGTGATCGTTTGCAATACAGCAATACACTTAGTTATACTAAGTTACACTTAGTTTAAAAAAAAAAAAAAAAAGTTCAGATTGCAGGAGTCTTGGTAATATCATGGGAATAATTCAGAAACTTTCTTGCACCTAAAAAATAGTGCGATCCACTGTCCTGGTATTAAGTTCACTGAAAAACATCCCCCTAAACTACCTTAACAGCTAGATTAATATAATAATCTTCTTCTTCTATGCCACTGTTTGACCAAGCTATAGTTTGGCTTACATAAGAACCGGCTTGACCCAAGGTGAAAGTCCTGTTAGTCCTGTTGGTATTAATATTATTGTACATTTTCTTGTGTGTCTGTTTCGCTGTGGTCTTGTATTTGAACAGCTAGGTGGCACCAGAGGCACAGTTTGCATCATAGATAAACTCCAGTATGAACCAGTATTTCATTGAGACCAGCAGCTACAGTGAACGAGGGATACGGAACATATCCCCTCGTCTCGTATTTAATGTCACCATTAAATCGTTTCAACTGTTCCTCAGTTTTGTTGTTAGTCTGAAAAATCAAGCTCTTATATGCACATTATCAAGCAACGGGGAGGGGAGGGGGGGGTTCTGTTTTTTTCTTGCCTGCACCTTTTTAAATATCAAATCATCTTGAGACCTCGTGACGACCATGACCATTTGTCTTAACTTAGTTGTGTCATAGGTGAGCTATGCATCGTGAATCTTGGACCTGTGCATATTTGTGTCATGTGCGTTTCAGACATACTTGTTGACCTGTACAGTTGAATGTGTGTGTGCTTTTTTAAAAAACAATTTTTTTCTTCCAATTCACTGAGCCAAAAAAGAAAAAGAAAAGCAGGATATGCCGTGTTTGTGGAACCTTGTGAACGTGAATGCGAGTGAAATTCCACAGGATGGGAGATCGAAAGTAGGAACAATCTGCAAGTTCAAAATGTAGTGTCTCGTGAGTGATGCTGTAGCTTTAAGTCATGAACACAAACAGGGAGGCACTCTGTTGCTGTATCATCGTCAGCCCTAAATGAAGCTTCCTTGTCTTTAAATCATATCCTTCTCTTAATACTCCTGTCACATGTCCACGGAAAATACACGGAACACCCACTTTTTTTTTTTACAGACGTATTTTCATTCCATACATTGTGAAGTAAAAGTACACAGGGAGAATAATACAATACATTTTAGAAAAAAAAAGAGAAAAAGAAAAAACATTTGTTGGAAAAAGAACATTGTAAATATCACAGTGAAAAAAGAGGTCTACTTAAATTGTACTGTACTTTCTAAATGCATATGAGAATGTATCTACAGTTTTGTAGATATGTGTACTTTTGATTTAATAAAAGAAGATGATAAAGATCTGTGAGTTTATTGACTGGCTGCCACTAAATTGACTCCCAGAGTGGAGGGAAAGCTGATTTCATGACAAATGGCTGCCTTTTATCGTCCTGCAGTGACCCATGGGAATATTCTGGCATATGTTGTTTGTTGTGGTGTAACTGAAGCCCTCAGCATATCAAGCAAATCTGTTGATCACAACTAATGAGCCTTATCTTGATGGATTGGCTGAAGTGTTTCCGCCTGACGATGGCTGTGCTGTCACAGCTCGACTGGTGTTTCTGCAGCTTCACGATTAAAAGCTAAGAACTGTTGTTTTGCAGTGATACTAAATGTTAAAGATAAGCATGGTTTTTATATTTGTTGCTCCGTGTGCACTGTAAAAGCTTTCAGGTCACTTTTTTTTTCTTTTCTTTTTTTTTTAGAAAATAAGAGCAAATGAGATGTAAAAAGCATCAGCATCATGAGTCCATCTGGATTGAGAATACAAAATGTACAGTGCGTGGTCATTTTTCCTCCTATATCCTTATGTGAAAGGTGCTGTGAACAGAAAAAGAAGTTCCAGTTTTATTTTCCCACTTTAAAAGTCCAAAATAAAACATGAAATACACATTAGATGACACTCATTTGTACTTAAAGCTGCAGTGCGTACATATTTGTTGTTATTGGTATTATTCTACTCTGGTGTTTGTGAACAAAAAACAAAGTAACAGTATTTTTTCGGGGACAAGAATCATTTATCCCATCACACTGCTGTGTTTTGTGTTTATTCTGTTAGCTTTAGCTTTAATAGCTTCCTGTGTGCAGTGTGGTCATTTCGCCAAGTGACCAGAGGTGCTGATGTGTCCTTGAGCAAGACACTTAACCCCACGTTGCTCCTGATGGCTGCGCCGGCAGCGTGTGAATGGTATGGTCACACAGTCTGTGTTGTATGAAAGTGTGAGTGAATGAGTGAATGGCAAAACTATAAAGCATGTAAAGCAGCGTGGCTATCAAGCACTACTCTTTTAAAATATAGAATCAATGTATGTCTATGTGTTTTACAGTTTCTCTTTCATTATGGTTAACTTACCTCAGGAAGTCTGGGGCTCGGACAATCATGTGCTGGAAGTCCTCCAGGGACAGACGTCCGTCATTGTCCAGGTCTGCCTCATCGATCACCTTCTCACACACCATCCTCACCTCGTCCTCTGTCAGCTCGTTTCGAGTCAGCTTGTTCAGCGTCTTCTCCAGGTCTGACTTGCAAATGAAGTCGTCATTGTTGAAATCTTTAAGAGAAGGAGGATATAAATGGTAATTCCTTGATATTTGACTGAATGAAATAATGTGACTTGTCTTCAGATGTCTGATTTCACCATAGATTTTGAAAGCGTAGTAGGCCTTGAGGTCACGCGGGGCCATCTCACTCAGGACCGAGAACATGTCCAAGAAGTCGTCCAGTGTCATGTTTCCTTCTCCGTCCTCAGAGAAAACCTCGGCGATCCTCTGGCGAAATGGGTTGTCCTAGAGAGACACAGAGGACAGGTAGCACGTGACTTCCTGTCCCTCCAGTTTTATGAAATGACTACAGCATAACTAGTGATGACACCATACCACTTTCTCATGTCTGATACCAATCAGACATCACCATTTTGACTATCTACCAATATGGATACCAGTTTGATAGTCTTTTTATAAAGATATTATTTCTTCTTATATTAGTATTTATATCTTATATTAGGGAATAATACACAAATCCTAACCTACAGTATATGGACATTCTGGGTGTGTGTGTTTATGGGTCACATATTCACGCTTTAAAAAATGCGCTTTTTCCGTCTTCTTATGTGTTGTTGAGTCAAAGTTAGCATTAATTTTACGTCAAATTTTTAGTAGTGATATAAAGTATCAATAATTGTACAGAAGTAATTAAAAAATGTGTTCATAAAAACAACGTTGAACTGTGACATATTTCCAAATTTCACAAATTCAATCGGATTTTAAACATTTTGAGTACTTTTCGTTTATTTTTTTATCAGATTGAAAAAAAAAGGATATAAGACACTCTAGATTGTACTTTCTTATGGCCTCTGCATAAGTTTAAACTTTTACTGATATCCAGAGATTTTCATGTCTAGTATCTGAGTGATACTGATACTGAACATCATTTTGTTCTGTTTTTTTCAGTTTGTTTGAACAAACGACAATGAGAGTGAATGACAGAGCCACTCTCCCTTTCTCGGGACATGTCAGTGACCTGTGACCTGTGTGTTAAACACCTGCTTCACCTCTATGTCACTGTGTAAAGAGCCACTTCATTGACCCTTCTCCAAAAACAGTGTCCTCAGGGACCCGCCTGCATTCTTCCAGTTTAAAGGAGTCAAGTAACATACAGTATAACCTCTCAAAGAATTCTGTCGATTAGTTGGCTATTAATTATGGATTGGGAGCACAGGGAGAGCGCGGGGCTGCAGGGTGTGCGTGGACCAGTGGCTCTACCTTCAGCTCCGGCATGCTGCCAATCAGCTCGTATGGTAACTTCACATCTGGGTGGCTGGTGTAGTCAAGAGGAACAAGCTGCGGTGCCAAATCCCGATAGCGGTAGAAGAGTCTGGGAAAGGTTTCAGAAATTGACCTTCAATAATGAATTACCAGATATCATAAAGTTATAGTTAGTAGTGAAGTCCCCCAGCACTGTTGAGTTTGGACAAATCAATCAATCAGATAAAGTTCTGAAAGAGTTCCCATGAGTTCTCAATAGGCCGCCCCACAGCAAGACAGGTCTGCTGATACAGTAGTTTAGAGTTACAGAGTAGTATTGTGCTGTACAGAACAAAATTCAGCTGTGTCGGGTGTGTTACACCAGCAATGAATATGATTTAGCACAGTATGCTCACCTGAGAATTTCCTTTCTGGTGAAGTAAGTACAGTCCTGCAAATGCAAAGAGATCAGTGCAGCAAGGTGCAGAGGACACGAGGACATACATTCTCCTGAGTGTTTAATCATACAAGGGCCAAGGATCCCAAACTCATGGAGCACAGACCCCCTACTATATATATGTATATATATATATATATGCAGTGTATGAAATAGTTTTTTATATTAAACAGGGTCTAGTGCCATGTATAAACGTACCTTATTGTGCATTCAATACTAAGCTATAGAGGTTCTTATATCCATGTTTTTATTGCCATTTATAAACATAACTTGTTAACTGATACCAATGCCAATTTCAACAGTGTCTGTCAGTTGCATGATAATCATGCACACAAGCTATTCAATTTGATGGTTTTATTTTCAACCTAAAAAAAGGGGGAAAATATAAATAATTGTCTAATCTATCAAAATGAACCCCCCTACAGTACCTTCGCTGACTCCTCAGGGGTCGTGGACCCTCTATTGAAGACCTCTGCTCTAATGTAAGCTATAGACTGCATGTTCACTTTTCAGTTCAATGCAATATGTAGAGTCAAAGTACATTACTGATAGCCAAGGCAGAGTTCATTTGGGTGGATCATCAGACATTTCAAATCTTGAAAACTATGAAATGAATATACCTCTACTTTTAGAACAGGCTCCTAAGTTACCTCCCACAAAGGGCTTGATATGCAGTCCAAATAAAACATTTTCAACAACTGTAATGCACATAAAGACAAGCTTTAACAAAGAAGATACAAAGTCAACAAACTAAACTACACTGAACAAACTAAACTCTTTGTAGCTGGAGAAAAATAACCTTGTTTACAGAGTCTTGAGTAAAGGAAACAAACAAACACAAACCTGATAGGCGTCCAGCTGCTGTGTCGTGAAGATGGTCTGCTTATTCCCCATGTCTGAGCATGCCAACGTCAAGCTTCAGGTCCATTGCTGCTGCTTCAACACGGGGTGTGTGTGGATGTCAGATATGAAATACTGGGACAAAGGGAGACCAGAGCCAAAGAGGAGATCAGGTGTCGGGCTGCCACTGGGCCATTTGGTCCCCATTATAATGGCAACATTTTCTCGTTTTCTCCATTGTGAATAGCAGCCCCTTTGACAATGAGCACGGGCTGTCCTTCAGCATCATGCCAAGTGGTATCAACCCCCTTTAGTGCCACTTGAAGGCCAACGCCTCGGTCAGTGCTCAGGTTACACTCTTTAGAGTCATGGCTTCCTAGCAAGTAAACTGAGTTATCGTTGGGAGAAAAGTTGAGTTTTTATAGCAGAGAACTTAGTCATTGGATGTGTATTTGCAATAATGAACTACATAGGCACAACATACGCTCTCACTGCCATATAACAAGTGCATTATTGCCTTCACATGCATGTATGTCTGTAGTTGGATCAATGGCAGGGGAGACAGAGGACAGTCAATGACTTCAGTGAAACGGGGAGAATGTTTTTAAAGGGTTGCTGCAACTGAAGATGCATTTGTATAGAAACAATTAGATAATAATACAAGAACAATGAGTGAAGTCTAGTGGCATTTACTGGTCAACTTGAATGTTGCAGCTGAATATCCCTCGACTCACTCTTCCCGTAATTCCAAGTGAGTTGGAGTGAATTATTTACTTCCATTTCTTCCAAATTAAATTCATTTCACCTAAACACGCCAGTCCTTTAAGAGTTTATTTCCCCTTATCTTTTTTCCCCTTTTTCTCTTATCAAAGAACCATTTGGATGACATTCATACACTGGATCATCCTTTATGTCAATGTGCAGTTTTTATTACCTGTATTATTAATACTTTTATAAACTCACTACACTACATTAACAATATTAGAATAGTATCATAACGGAAAATTAATATTATGGTAAAACCATCTCATTTCAATAATAACCACAAAGTAACAGCTTGTTAATTCATATGACAATATTACACTGGTGATCATTACTGTTGATGGGATATTACTTTGTAAATAACATGGTTTTACTGTAATATTATAGCCTTATTACCACTGTTATTACCAAGCTGGAAATGACAGTAAGAAATAACATGGTATACCATAATATTACCTCCCTATGAACAGTATTATGACCATATTGTTACTGCACCTGCATCTTTCCACTCAACAGACTGAACTGAATTTTCCGTCCACTGTCTTCAGTTGCCTTCTAATTGTAGGCACTTTTGGGGTTTTATTTATAGAATAAATTGTATTTAATTCCATTTTATTGCTAGAGGACCAAAAAAAAGAGGTAGAGACAGAGACCAGGATCAGATATATTAGAGTTGCATTAAGTTATAGGTTTAGTCAGGACAGTTCTGAATCGCATATGCCTTGTTTATTGTACTACAATGTCATTAATACACGCAGCAGCAGAGACTGTTGATAAAAATCATACTGATATCAGATTTAATCATAGCATAATAATGCTACTAAGGCTACTAGTGCTAATAATAATAATAACAATACGTGCTTGAAATATTTAGGTAAACGTCTCCCTTGTTTGTTATGACGCCACCTACTGTTTCATGCCCTGCATTGCTTGACGTATGTAGACTATACGCAGGACGTCGAGTCATAATCACTCGTGGTGTTACTGTCTCTCTCCGCCGTGCGTCCATGTGAACCCTTAGTGCTCACAGTGCACCCTTGGTGAATAATACACAACTCCTTATATGGACATCCTCGGCATGTGTGTTTATAGATCACATATTTCGTTTTTTACGTCCTCCTATGAGTTGTTGAGTCAACGTTCTGACTAATTTCATATCAAGTAGTGATATAAAGTAGCAATAACTGTGCAGAAGTCACAAAAATGACAGTTTTTTCTTTCATTTTTGTTCATAAAAACAAGCCAAGCGAACTTTGAACTGTGACATATAAAGATTTTGAGAACTTTTTGCTCAGGTAAGTTTATGTAGTTGGTCAAAATCATTCTTTTTATTAGATTGTCTAGGTTGAAAAAAAAGTTATAAGACACTTTATATTTCTATTTATTTTCTTTTGGCCTCTCTACAGCAGCCACAATGCTCTGTGCTCTTAGGGAGAGAGAGAGAGCAAATAACATGTCTGGGAAATGCAAATTCTAAGACCTCTGGCACAACAAAGAAAATGACTGGTTTGGCCAAGATCCCAAAAACACACACAAAGTGGACGTTAGAATGAGGAACTGAACATTTTCTTTTTCTGTATCTGAATCTACAATGTTTATATTCATGTATAAGAATATGAAATTCACAATTCCCTGAAATATAATCAAATGTCTTTAGTGATTGTTTAATTCATTTCTTTCTTCTAACTGCAGTGGTGGCGGCTGAGACTTAAACTTATTTGATGAAGTAAATCAAACAGCCTGTGGGGTGGAAGAACTGGAACAAAAATTAAGTTAAACAAAGAATTCTGGTTTTGAATTCTGTTTTTTTCAAGACATAGAAATACACAGGTCTTCATTATTATCCTTTCTTCTGCTGCTAATATAGGAGAGACGGACAGAGAGTTGCCGCTCTGCCTTAAGATGAGTAAAGATAAGTCTGGTGTGGATGATTTTCAGACATGCCTCGAACCGTCAGAGGAGAAACACTCGCGTTTGACTTGTTTACCGTGTAGCAAACATGATTTCAAAGGCTTTTTGAGGAGAAATGCTTTTTTTCTTCTCACAGTGGCTGGAATTGTCCTGGGTAAGCGTCCTCTTTTCAACTCATGTCAGTTTTCTTTTAATCTCAGTGTTGATTTTTGATCTTGATACTTGTACAAAGAGTACACAGATAGAAATATCACTTAAAAACCAATTCTGTCAATCACAGAGGGCTCATGATAAAGTCATTGAGGACAATTATTTGGAGACAATACTGTATAAGTCAACTTTGGAGTGTGTCAACTGTTTTCTTTTAAAATGAAATATTTTGTGAGCAGTTGTCCAAAGATATGACTTCATTTAAACATAAAATACATGTACTTCATAAGGTCAGTCTTTCTGAGCCTGGTCTTCATACTGTACTTGATGTACTTCATACTTGCAATGTTTGTATTTCCTCTAGGTCTCACCCTGGGTTTTGCTCTGCACTCCGTTCACATGACAGCCACTCAGATACAATACTTCAACTTTCCTGGAGAGCTGCTACTGAGGATGTTAACCATGATGATACTTCCTCTCATCACCTCCAGTCTGGTCGCAGGTCAGATCCCAACAAGGCAAAAGCAAAATAAGCACCTGATCACCAGGGGCCTCAGTCATGTGTGGGAAGAAAATGATTAAATATTGAAATAATATTAAATGATTCTAAATATTGTTGATCTTGTTGTTAAACTGGTTGACTCGTAATTCAAGTTCAGTTCAGTATCACTTATGAATATGAAAAGTGCAAATGAATACTCAGAAACCTTTGTGATGTTACTGCCCTCTAAGGGCAATTTTCAGTGATGTTATTTAATTTTATTTCATTTAATCTTAACATTCACTCAGACAGTCTCGTTGAGCACAAAGAGCAATTATAAAACACAAATACATTCTTTAGTTTTTAAAGGTCCAGAGTAGAATCCTGATTAATGCCTACAACAATCAAATTGGTCACAGAAGAGGGATTTATTGCAGGATCGTGTGGTAATATTTGCACTGACTTTGATAGTGATACGTTACTTTATACATATATATATATACTTTATTCCGTTTTAGGCATAGCATCTGTGGACAAGGAGACGTACGGAAAAATGGGTCTATATTCTATGTGCTATTATGTGACATCCATGCTTCTGGCTCTGTCAACTGCCATCCTCCTGGTTCTTTGTATCAGGCCAGGGAAATCCGCTGCGAGCACCTCAGAGGCCTCTGGTGGTGAATCGAGGGGGACGCAGACTTTGGATGTCTTTCTTGATCTCATCAGGTGTGTATGAAGACAGAACATTCCCTAATGTCACCGTTGTTTAAATATAAATCCATGATTTATGATGTGATCTCTTTCATCATTGCAGAAATATATTTCCTCCAAATCTGGTGGAATCTTGTTTCAAAATGGTGAGCTACGGTCACAGTGTGATTGTTTTTAAATGACTGGCCAGCAATCATCATTTTCTCTCGTCTTTTACTTAGTATAAAACGGTTTATTCTGAAAATCAAACCTCAGGTGTCATCAATGCAACTGAAAAAGGTGAGTTCAATCAGACTGTTTGTCTTTTTCATTTAAAATAAACGATTGCTGTTTTGACTTGTAACAACATCACTTGAACCCCTTCAGATGACACAATATCAATGCCAACACCAAAGGAAGGCAGCGCAGATGGGATGAATATTATGGGTGTAGTGTTCTTCTCCATAGCATTTGGCATCACCCTGAGTCTAATGGGTGATGAGGGGAAACCTCTAAAGGACTTTTTCAACTGCCTCAATAAAGCCATCATAAATCTTGTCAACGCAATCATCTGGTAAGCTTTTGTTTGTTTGTTTTTAAATAATTTGACATTTACTGTACACAGGACCGATATGACAGGATTGAAAAAAAACAAATATAGACTCTAACACACTCTCTTTGATTTGCAATGATACATTTATTTGTGACGTTTCGATGCCAATTGACAAAAATTGACACATACAGTACATTGAGATTACAAGAGATGCTATTTAATGAAAAACATGAAAAAGTGGACGACGTCACCAAAACCACTGGACAATACGAACTCTGAGAAAATGATTATTTTTTATTTTGCCCCTTGACACTGTAATTATTCAAAGAAAATCCTAATAAAAAGCATGTAAGATTGTGATATCTATATCCAATACAAAGAAGTGATATCTGTCCATCGCTACTCTGGACTGACCCTTCTTCTTCACCATCATCATCCATAGAGATTGCTTTTCTTTGGTAAATTAATTGGTAAATGACAAAAATCAATGTTGTCTAAAATAAAAAAGATAAATAACAATGCGTAGTGTAGTGTCTTGCAGAATTAACTGCTTAAATCCAATTTTTGGATTGATTGATGCAATAGTCCACATAATGAGGTTAGGTACCTTGCTCAGGAGCACCCCAGCCCTTGACCTGTCCCGGGATTTGAACCCCAGCCCTTGACCTGTCCCGGGATTTGAACCCGGGACCCTTCCGTTACAAACCCAATTCCCTTTCATTCAGCCATAGGCTGCCGAGTAGGACCTATAACAACAACTCAACCAGCATGTCCATGCGGGCCCCATATAGTTTCAGTAACATGGGCCCCACGTGGGAAGCCCGTGTGGGCAAACATGGATGGGACCCCATGGAAACCATAGACAGACTGCCTTGGGTTGGCTCGGCTTGGCTCTGTCAGCCCCAAATATAACCCTTATGTGGCCCACATAGAGATGCTGGCTGGGAAATAGCATTAAAAATAATAAATGTTCAGTTATTGAAATCTTATCTTATCTTAGGTTGTCTGTGATCTCTCTCCTGCAGGTACTCCCCAGTAGGGATCATCTTCTTGATCGGGGGACAGATTTTAAAGTTGAGAGACTTTGTTGATATGGGACGCCAACTTGGCCTGTTCATTGTCACTGTCATCACAGGCCTGACAATCCAATCGTTGGTCCTCATGCCTCTCATCTATTTCATCGTCACACGTAAGAATCCCTTCAGGTTCATAGCAGGTCTCCTCGACGCTATTACCACTGCCTTCGGGACATCATCCAGGTGAGCGACTACTGAGTTTGGATGCTGACTTGATTGCTATTGAGCATATATTAAACTGTATATTTGCTCTTTCACAGTTCTGCTACTTTCCCCATTACTTTGCACTGTCTGGAGAATAATCTTAAATTGGACAAAAGGGTAACACGCTTCATGGTGCCATTAGGTGCGGTTTTGACCATGGATGGAACTGCACTCTATGAGACCATCGCTGCCATTTTCATAGCACAGGTTCATAATATTGAACTCAGCTCTGGCCAAATCGTCATCATTGCGTATGTTTGAGTTTTATCTTTGACCTTCCACTTTCATATTTGAGGAATTTCACTTTGAACTTGTTCAGTTAAGGACAGGGAGCCGCTCTGTGTTATATGCTTTACCACTCTTTCCATATTTTCTTGCTACAACTACCCAAAATACGCAACACTTTGGAGTGCTCGTTGCACAGATGCTATCTGTTTTTGACATTTCATCTTCATAAACTGTGACAGTGGAAACACTAACTGGAAAGGAGGGTTTGACATGTGACAAAGGTCCTCAAGAGGCTCAGTTATAGGACTATAAACATTGAATCTACAATTACTAAAATCATTCAACAATCATGTGCAGTTCTGTAAGAAACGGTAGCTCAGTGGTAGCAAGCGAGTCGGGTTTGATTTCTGGCTCTGCTAGTCTATATGTCCATGTGCCCTTGGGCAACCCCATGTTGTTCCTGAGGTGTGTGTGAATGGGTGTGCAAGACATGTGATAGAAAAAGTGTGTGTGAATGGGTGAATGGCAAAACTGTAGCGTAAAAGCAGCTTTGAGTAGACACTAGAAAAGTGTTATACACAGTAAATACAGACCATTTACCATAAACGTGATGAATGCAAATGAATAAACATTCATTTATCGAATGTCGTATCTTTAGAATGAGCCTTTTATTAAGTTAAGTGTGTGTGTGTGTGTGTGTGTGTGTGCATTATGAAATAGAAGTCTAGTACATAAACAAAAAGAAAAATATACTTGCCTGACATGCTTGAGAAAGGGAGGAGCTAATTGACAACAATTAGACGTCACTAATTACACACTGGACCTTGATATTCCTTGATATTGTGATATTTTGGGTTTATATGGAGATTCTGATTATTGTCTCTTTTTAATGATGTAATTGCAGAATAACTGCTGCAGTTGCAGCTATGGGGGTGACAGGTATTCCACAGGGAGCCCTCATAGCCATGGCGATGGTGCTGTCATCAGCAGGACTGCCACTGGATGGCATTTCATTAATCATCACAGTAGACTGGATCCTGTAAGTGTGTGTGTGCTTACGTCAGCATATTGGTGAACTACTGTACAGATCCACAAATGGCACTTTTCCATTATACAGTTCTAGCAGTTCTCGACTCGACTCGACTCGACTCGATTCTACTTGTTTGTTTGTTTTTTGCTTTACCAGTCGGGATAGTACGTGGTACCTGCTGCTATCAGATCAGTTAAAAATGCTTAAAAATCCCAAAACGTATTTGGTGACAGCACTGCGGAAAGCCGGCGATCGTGAGCCTGTTCAGTCTGTGCTCCGGTCGTGCAGGGAGTACTGAACCGTTCTGTGAACAAATCTTTGTAATTTACTGATTCTAATGATTCAGTGACACTGAAAACAACTGCCTCACCCGTCACTAGTTTGCATTTGTGTCCATGATGACTATGAAGTACCAAGATACCAAACTGAGTAGAGTCAAGTCGAGTAGAGCATGTATAATGGAAAACCCATGTTGGCGATTCTGTGACCTCGAACCCTCCTGTGACTGTGGACAGGGATCGTCTGAGGACAATCACCAACGTGATGAGTGACAGTATCGGTGTGGGCGTCGTGCAACATCTCTCCAGACATGAGCTGCAGAGTTCTTCCACGGAAGAACTGATGCTCGATGACAACACGGACGACTTTTGACTGGGTCACTATACAAACATGTGACCACACTCTGTCGAGTACAATGCATGGTTGCAACAGTAGAAACATTAAAACTATATACACATTCTACACCAATATTTAATCATTTATACACCAAAGAATGTGCATGTGCGTAACCCTGACACAAAGATTCAAGTTAAAGAAGTTGAATTTAGGGCACTAGTGGTTTGCACTGTTGTCTCACAGCAAGAAGGTTGCCGATTTGAATCCTGGTTCGACTGAGGGCCTTTCTATGTGGAGTTTGCATGTTCTCCCCGTGGGTTCTCCTGTTTCCTCCCACAGTCCAAAAACATGCAGAGGTTAACTGGACACATGTGTGACTGTAAGAGTAAATGCTTGTTTGTCTCTGCGGGTGTGACCCTGCCTTTCACCCTGTGTCAACCCTCATGCGCAGGATAAAGCAGTGGATGATGAATGAATGGATGAATGAAAAGAGCAAAGTTAGCAAAAGCCTTAAAAACTCACTACCATCTGACCTAATATGTTAGAAATTTCAAAAGATACTCAGTGCAGCATTAGCATTAGTTTTCTTTGACCTCTGCATTTAACCGACCAACCTTATCACACACACAACCCTAGGTACAATTTAAATGTTTAAATGTTTCTTCCAATATGACAATTTTGTTTTACCACTCATCTTGGACAGGACGCCTGTCCATCACAGGACATATAGAGACCAACTATTCACCTGCATGTTTTTGGACAGTGGGATGAAGAACCTGGAGAAAATCCACATGCACAGAGGGAGAAAATGCAAGGTCACTGATGTGAGGCAACGGTGCTAGCCACTTATCCGCTGTGCGGCCCATCTTCTGGTATTAATTAATGAAATAAATTCCCATTATATATACATATATATATATTGTTTTGTTTAAATCATTTATTCTGACTGCATAATCGTTCAGAAACAGAAAACATAAAATATACACATTTACATCTTTCGCACAGGCTGTCACTTCCATCGCTGCCATATATTATAATTTAAGGGTATTTACATATATTACATGTCACATGTGGCACACGGCACGACTGTCTGTGTCCCCGTAGTGGATTTAAACGGTGCCACACACCGCCAGTGACGACTGAAACGTCAGTGGCAGCCACAGCTTCCAGCCACCATGTCGCTGTACTGTTTGAGCACCACGTTCTCATCGTCGTCAAAGTAGAGCAGATTGATGGAGAAGAGCTTGTCCGGCACACAGCACGGCGTCTCGATGCCTTTGATCAGCTTCAGTGCGTTGATGATGGACTGGACGGTGGCGTGGTTGGTCGGCCTCATGTTCTGACCCAGGGGGAAGGAGCAGGAGCCTTTGCAGTGGTAAGCATTGTAGCCGCGCGGAGACACGATCCAGCCAGACCAGCCAATCTCCTCAAAGTCCACATAGAGAGGCAGGCGTTGGCAGGGCATGGACGTGCCGTCCTCGTCGCTGTAGTCCAGGGAGCGAGCGCTGCGGGAGGGTGGACCCGACATGGGGGCGTGTGGCAGGCTGGAAGTGGCTGCGAAATCATTTGGGTCTGGAGGAAAGGAGAGCTTTATGTTAGACACAGTTGTGTTTGGTTCCCTCGATACAGAGTTTATAAAAGCGAGGAACGTCTGTCTGTCTGTCTGTCTGTCTGTCTGTCTGTCTTTTCTTTGAAGAACTGTCCAATGGTTCACTTGGGAGGCTTCAAACACGGCAGGTGACTTACTAAGGGCAACACTTTGGAGGTGTTTTGATGAGAAGTGGCAGGTGATTCACACAACATGGCCCCAAATGATTTGGGTTATTTGTTGTTGCTATTATTTGTATCATTACATCATTATTTCAGTATCTGCATTTATATTTGATGTAAACTAAAATGTAAACATCTGCGCAATAGTAAAAGTGACCATTCAAAAAATACACACAAAAAACATAAACTTAATTATGTTTGTAGCATCAACAGCACATTTGACTCCACTAAAGTTGATCAATTTCACACTTTTAAATATATATATGTATATGTATCTATTTCTGGAATAAAGGCTACAGTAATTGCCTGACACTTAGGAAACACCTCTGTTTGTTGCACTCTGCAGTCTCACCATTAGATGTCACTAAACTCTAGACATTTAAAACAGGAATTGCTTGCTTGAGCTGTTGATGTAGATACAGAAGCTGCTGTAAATCAGTAAACAAGGAGATGAGAGGGTTGGGAAGCCAGAGGTCACTCAAGGCATTCTGACTCTCCACTAAACCACTGCTTATCAGCAACAACACCACAAAACCACATCAAACCCTCACCTGTAATCTCAGGAGCAGAAGAGCGGCGTCCATCGTCAGTGAAGAGAACCAACATTGGCTGTTTGCTCTGGTGGTGGTTGCGTCCCGAGGCAAAGCGGATCAGTTTCAAGTCCATCCTGCTCCCACCCAGGGTTTGAACCACTACGTGGAGGCCCAAGTTGTTGCCTTCATCCACCATCCAGGAGCGAACCTGCAGGAAGTAGTTTGTCAATTAAGACTCCACATTTGTTTTATGTTGTTAATGCAGGACCTTCAGTGAAGAGGATACTTACAGCCTGAGTGATGGTGAACACCTCCCAACCAGTGGAGTGGACTGGGATGAGTCGAGAAGACAGCAGCTTCTTCCCTAGTGTGTTGTTGCTTTTGCTGGTGTCGAGCACTTGATAAACACTGACCTGGATCAAACAGAGCGAATGCAGCCACTTTTAGAAACAGGCCATGCAGAGAGATATTAGTGTGTCTCACTTTCTTCATGGTTTACATACTTGGCAGAAGTGATGTCTGTTAAATGTTGAGGTGGCCTGTGGTCGCAGCTTGAACAAATGAAGCTCTGCAGTCAGGATCTTCTCTGTTCTTGCAACCGTGGACAAGTTGAACCTGAACTCCACCTGTTCACTTCGCACTGCAGAGGAAATGACATCATTAGAGACCAAAAGTACTCCAGAGTTGTTGTTTTTTTACCTTATATATGTATGTGTGTGTGTATAAAAAACGCATCCATGCGGATCTTACATCTGTCGAAGAAACTGCGCACAGTATTCCCCTCCAGAAGATACGGGTCCTTGGTAACACCATCCACATCAGCGACCGTGTTGTACAGATCGAGCATGTACTGTGGAGGCTGCTTGTGTCCGTGGATCGCAGGAGGGTCCTCCATCCCAAAAACCTCCAGAAGCCTCTTGATGGCGGCAGAGCGGACTTCTTCTGACTCATTCTCGGCGGTGAAGTGACTCTCCAGGTAGTTGAGTGAAGGCCGCGCAGCGACCGTGCACACAAGTGCGGCAAAGATGAGCGCGAGCGTCAACATCTCCGTAGATTGGTGGTGCGTTAGTGTCCACAGAAGCGCACAAGCTGCCAGTGACCTGGAGACGCAGTGACTGCGGGATCCTGGAGGCTCCACTTTTTATATCAAATGCCCCCGTTCACTCTCCAGTTCCCCCAAAGCCTCAGTAAACAGCAGTAAAGATGCTATTTGGTCGCAAATGTAAATCACCAATCAGCGAATGTAAAGGGAGACTAATGGCGGTGTTAACAAGGTGTGAACCCGATTGGAGATTTCATTCAAACCCCATTGTCCCCACGTCTGGCAATAAAGGCTCAAATAAACTAAATCCAGCCTTTGAAAGTGTCTGAGCAGAGCGTGTAATGTTGAGAAACATGCACATTTCTATGATATGAGTTTAGAAGTGAAGACTGTGAAGGATCGAAGCAGAGGAAGCTTGGAGCTGATCTCTTGGGGAAGTGCACTCACCACAGGAGGTTAGCTGCGCCTAAATGAATCCATTAATTTAGAATAATGGGCACAGTGTTGTAGTTTGAAACCAATTACTCCGACAAAGACACAGGTGTCGCTGGCTACACGTCGTCAGATTTACATAACTGCGTATCCAGCTGCAGCTGAATACTCACTACTTTTTCTGTTTTATTTTTATCCTCTAAAGTGCACAAGCTGACGTGCTGCGTAAAACCTTTCTCTGACGTCATCCAGTGATCCCTCTGATGTTCCACAAGGGAAAAAAAAGAAGAGAATTCATAATTTAAAGCCTGATTTTAGTCTTTTTTTGATACAGTGTCATGCCATGAATATTTAACTACACGTTTCGTTTGTTCTCTTGCTTTTTTTCATCCTCAGTTTAGTGTAAATAATCATCGAACCTGAACAAAAACATTTAAAAAGAACTCAATGTCTTTAGCTCTCTCTTGCAACACGGTTATTAGATTTGTTTGATCATTCCCCATAAGGAAGCCAGACATTGCGCACTGTGCCATTTGGTGCCTTTGATCTTTACGCACAATTACGCACGAGTTAAAGACAAATTTAGACCAAAAGAAAGTTTCCCCCGCTGTAAAAACATTTAGGAGATCAAAGTTTTTTTTTACAAAATGGCACCTTACCAACAAGCCATAAAACCTATTGTCTTTAAATGGCACTGAAAAGTGACGCAGACGTGTTGTTTCACACTTTGATATCAGAATAAGGAGTGAACTACTGCACGTGTTTTTTAAGAGACATCTTTCGTATTTTAAAACTGTTTTCAGACAATGATTTTGTATTTGTGGTAAAGTCTACAAATGTATGTAATGTACGTTTTTATTTAAGTTCTATACGTTGTAATCAATGTATTCTAATGACACACAATCACTACACTGCTGTTTGTTGGCTGTAACCTGTGATCATTTTGCGACACTTTTCATGTGCAGTTTGCGTTAAATATGTTTTCATTTTATTTTGGTCATTGATAAATCACAATATATATGTTGGTATTAAATTTATTTACAAAATTATCATTTTTTACATATATTACATATCATACAATAATACTTTAGAGTAGAAAAGTCCTCAGTGAATGACACAGTATTGGTTTCAGTGGGCTGCAGATCATGTTGTTTTCCACTAGGAGGCGCAGTGTTCAGTTTTGGCAAAGACAGGAAGTGATGGAGAGGACTGTGCGTGACTGTCCGTGCTGGTTGATGAAGCTGTGGCTCTCGTGACCTTGAGGAACACAGGAGCTGGACTGCTTCTCTGCCCATAAGTGGCACGTTTGTGGATCAGATGGACTCCTGTGGTAAAGAAGTTGAAAATCACAATTAGTTTAAAGTCACATCAAAAATTCATTTTGTGTTGTGTGCATGTCCAAGTCATTTTGTTTTTAATGTCAACAAAACTATTTAACTACAGTTTTTATCTCTCTAGCTCATTGCCATCAATGTTTCTGTGTATCAACGCGTCGGAACTGTGAGTGACATCATCCCCGTGTTTATGCCATTGCAAGCATGACCAGTTGATAACAAGGTCTCTACGTGGTATTTTGTGCACACATACAGTGAAGCACAAAATACAAATGTTTAAAATGAAACACGACCGATTTACTGTGAGACAAATACGAGAGAAGCAGGACATTTGTGATGGTCTTTATGTCGCGTTAAATGACTTTCTGTGCTGAAGTTGTGGGAGAGTTTATTGTTAGTTTGACTAATGTGAGGTGCAAAGGCATTACAGTTCTTGTCGGACAATAATCAAAAATGGGTCTTTTATTTGAAATGTATATTAACACTGTTGGAAAGTGACTTTGACATAAAGTCAAAAAAAGTAGAAATTTTAGAGACACTGGATGTAGGGAAAGCCAACATGCTGGGATCAGGAGGCGTCAGAGCTCACAGGCAATTGTTTTGAGAGTGGCGATGTGTGTGTGTGTGTGTGTGTGTGTGTGTGTGTGTGTGTGTGTGTGTGTGTGTGCGTGTAGCAGCTGTGTTCATACCTACCTGAGAAGGCAACGGTTCCCTGTAGTGCAGCCCCCCAAACATCTGCCCACATCTATTTCCTGTGGAAAATTAGCAACACAGAGAGAGGGCAATGAGCTCACAGCTGGTCACAAATATTGACCCAGTAGAGCTGGAGACCAGCTGCCATTGAGCACGTTAACTGCTTTGATTCGACACCTGCACGAGCCATTTGTGTTTGCACTCTGCTCTGCTCTCACCTCTGACGCTAAAACACAGCAGATGACCCACAAACTGGGCTTTAGGATTTACACCACAGTCATACAGATGTAAGACTTCAAGACATTCTTGCCACCAAGCCATTTATTTATTGGGGAAATAGTGCATAGTTGTTTTGGTACTTCCTAAGTTAAATTCTGAGTTTGTTGAATAGTAAAAACTATTGAGGGGAAAACAAAAGTGTCAAGTATGGTTTAGAAAGTAGTTCAATGAGGGATTTAGAGCTGTTTTACTGCACCAACTGTAACATTTATACTTCAAAATGAAGTTTTTTTTTGCAGCCCACCCCCTCTCCAGTGCAGAGATTCATTCTCTGTTCATATTCAAATAAAAAGCTGCCAGTCTTTCATGTGTATTGCTGCAGGTTGTGCATGAATAGGCATACAACACACCCTGGAGTCCTTCACACCAGGATGCGCGGTGCCAGCCACTGGCCAGTTGATTAGCCTAATTAAGTGTCGTCTTCCACATGAGTCTGATGCATAAAGATACTTCATTACTGTCTGGCACCACACCAGCTCACTATTTCCTCTTGAATAAGAGACAGTTTGAAAGTGGTATCACAGGAATGAATCACTCCCCTGGTGTAAAGTATGCCACACTAATCAAAGGCAAAACTAGGTTTGAATTTGCTCCACATATGTTTTACTGAGCTTACACTCACTTTAAGCCTCTCTTCCTTGATCCCGTCTGCGTGGTGGACTATTTCATAGTAATACTCCACATGTGAGACCCTGTAGCAGCTTTCCTTCAGCTCACATGCCACCACGGTCTGGATGAGATCCACTTTGTTGGGGGTTTCCACCAAAGCGGAGTCAAACTTGGTGGGGACACAGGAGAATCCCTCTGTGAATAATGACGGAAGGAAACAATGGATTTACACGGAGGAAGAACAGCTCAGATCTGAACACAGATTCAACTCTTTAGTTGTTATGTTTCACAACACTCATCAATAACTCCGATATACCAGATATTAACACTGTTCTACTCTAATTATAATGATATGCACTAAACTTGAATTTCATTTCACGCTAAGATTGAATTTTGACAAAACTACATTTTATATATGTACACATGTTCTTCTATAGACGTGAAGTAACAAAGCTGAAGAATCTTCTTGGATGAGAAGTGAAATGTCAAAACTCAAGCTTCAGTTCATTCATTCATAACAACTTGATATCTTGTATCTTGATGTTGTTTTAGAAATACCGGGGGCGGGGTTGCTATTCTAGTTTCACCTCAACTTTAACTTTATTTCTATAGCTCATTCAAAATCATTTCATTTAAAAAAATTGACCAAAAGTTCATACAAACAATAAAAATAGGAACATAAACAAATCAATAAGCACTAAACCAGTTCCTCAGAAATGTGATTTTGGATGATTAGGACACGGTTTTGGACAAGGTCAGTGTTTATGACAGGGAAGGTCACACACACACACACACACCTGGGGAACCTTTGGACCGGGAGCATCCTCCCACGTCGATCACGGTCTCATACGGAGTCTCGGAGTAATATGTCCTCAGTGCGGGGACACGGATGCACTGAGTCAGCTTGACCTCACAGTGACACTCCTCGACGACCTCCACCTGCTGGTGTCCCTCCTGCAGCAGCACCCGGTCCACCCGCATCCCGGTGGGCTCACACACGTGGTTGAGTCCACAGGAGGGCAGCTGGTCCTGAGGCTCTGGACTCTCTGCAGCTGCAGGTCCACGACTCCTCATCTTTTTATAAGGCGATGGTGGGAGATAGTTTGGGTTAGACATGGGTTAGAACACGCTGCTATAACGCTCTGTGATGTTGATGACACAGAATGTCCTGCAGCCAGGGTTCTCAAGCAGTGGTACGCGAGCTTCGGAAACACTGTTCTGCTGTATGTACCAGGGTGTGTGTGATCAGAGTGGAGCTGAGGAATTTTGAGTGTGTAGAAAAGAAACAAATCTTCATCTAATGTCACGTATATGTGAGGAAGAGGAGGATGATGAGAGAGCAAACGATATTATTGGGAAGAAATCTGCCTCCTGTGAAAAGACCGTAGCTGGTTTTGCTGGATTTTAACGTTGGTGATAATGGTGTTACTTTGAGAGCTCAATATTTGAGAACCTCTGTCCTAGTATCACAGATTAATCATGTAAACTCCTGTTTGTTATACATATTACATACGTTCATGGTGCTAAAAGTACTGCCTTTAAAATCACTGCACTTCTTCTGTGTCAGACCATCCATCCGACCACAAAGCTACAGCGCATCCCTGTGGCTGTACTGGGGAACTTCCACTCACCTTTTTGCTTCTGAGAAAATCCAGCATGGAGGAATATTTTGAATATTCCTGCTGTCCTGCTTCAAGGGAGGCTCTGGACACTCCCCCACAGTGTGACCGGCACATCCCCACATCCACACTGACAGGACTGCCCGAGATGTCTGAGCAGAGAGGACATAGATGAATTAGATCTATTAGAATATAGATAGTCAGACAGACAGAGAGACAGACAGACAGACAGACAGACAGATGCCTTTACCTTGTCCGATGTACACAAAGTGGCTCAGTCTCTTGCAGCACACTCTCTGTGTAAACAGGTTTCTGTGAGCGACGTGTTTGCCCAAAACTCCAGTCACTGGAAAAACACAGAACACATTATATTTTTTCATTTATTTTTATGAATAGATTGATTTTGTCTCATAAATAAGTTTTTATCATTCCATGTCAACATAAACACTCTTATTTTTAAAGTGTGTGAAATATACTCAAACATATTGTTATTGAGACATCATGATGGAATATCTTGATATTATTTGATGATTTTAATTTTTTTCCCCCACATGCTGAGGCTGAGTCATTTGACTTTGAGACGCCTCATAATTGGGACTTCAATGATTGTAAAAGCAGAACGTGCATGAGCAGGATTCTGTATTTTCAGGCTCATTTATACATAAAAATGTATTTTAACAAAGGA